>NW_026516070.1:0-7306 GCF_023601865.1 Aspergillus affinis | reverse complement strand
AGGACTGACTATATAGTATAGTTGCCGATATAGTATCGTCAAAATAGGCAAATAGGCAAATCGTGAACAGCCCTGATGGATATGGAGCAATCAAGGGGTTGATGTCGCTAACTTCTCGGAATTCGTCAGGCGTGGAGGTCGGTTCAAAAGAAGGGATGTTATTATGTCTTTTAACAGCAAATACACTAAAGTTCAGAATCGGCGCCCGGGTCTTCTGCTCTTTTGTTTCTTTGTCGCCGTGTGCCAAGGATGCGCTAATACTAATAAGGAAAGGCTCGTACTAAAAGGCACTGGACTGAATGGTACATACGGTACCGCACCGTATACAAACGATGAAGTGTATTAACCCTCTGATGGCGGCGGCGGTGACCAATGGGCATGGGGCCGTAGCGCCGGGAGGGAAGGGGAGGGCCAATGAGGGGGCGAGAAACGCCATGGCATGTACTCTGTAGGATGGAGTCGAGCGTAGGGAGTAGGTTGCCTCATCATGGCTTATGCCCCTCGTTTCTGATTCGGGTTGGCATATCCCGTGACCCGGCTGTGACCTCCTGAAGTTAGGGAAGTTCCCGGTGTGGAGGAACGTTCGGGAGGAACGTTCCGGTTAGTTAGTATAGGATCTAGGGACCCTCCGGTAGGCATCCAGGAACCTTCCTGGATGCTCTGCAGGCCTTCCTGCCTGAGGCAGAGCCTCGGGCAGTATATAGAGCCCCTACATCCTCCCTTCTAGATAGCCTTTCTTCCCCATGGGAAAATTCCTTGACTCAGAGTCAGAAACAAAATTGTCTTATATTAAGCTCTTTTGTAGATCGTCACACCGGCCTGGTCGATCTGGCTTTTCAGCTCTGCCGCCATTTTAATTGTTTAATCACTTCTTCCCATCTACCCCGCATTGCAAAGCACGAAACAACATTTTACCTCTCATCTCAAGCACGTTGCACAAAACAAACGATCGTCATGGTTTTGGTATTTTCCACCGGTGGCACCGCGGGAGCTGCCGTGTTGGCTGTTGCTGAGAAGGCCGCTGCTGCCTCTGCTGCCCTCATTTCTGAGGGTGCTCTCGCTGCTGGTAGTGTGGCCAGCGGCACCGCTGCCGAGGCTGCACTTACTACAGCTATTGCTGCCGAAAACGCTGTGATTGCTTTAACGGGGATGACTGTTCCCAACATGTGGAATCCAGTGGGATGGGCTATTGGAGGCGTCCTTGTTGGTGCCAGTCAAGGTACATCACAGGCTGTGACCTGGGGCTGCTATAAGCCTATTATTGGCGAGGTTGATACCAAAGAAACATCGATCAAGCCAATAACGCTCGCAAACCTAGTAGCGAATCCAGAGGTTCGACGAGTGTTTGTCTGTGCGAACGCTACATCCGCCAATCTTCCCGACGTTGAGATCGAAAACAGGGCCGGACAATGCTACTTACTACGGGGCGTTGTTTTACCGTGGGGTTTCACTGCATATCATGCAGAGCGCATCAATAAATCGATCTACACTATCCCTTCATAGACGACTTGATAGGGATCCGCGATTACCCTAATGCCTAGAAAAGTTAGGATCACTCCGACTGGAAGCACCGCAAGGCAGATAAAGATGCAAGGAAGCTAATAATGAGCAATCTGTCACGGACTGTGACCTGCCTCCGAAGACCTTCCTTCGCGATACCCTATGACCTAACTACCCGATCGGATCTAGCTTCACAACCTAGCTTAGTTTCTTCGTTGAATGCATATCCTACATTTTCGCGATTTCTTATAGCCAGCGTAGCCGTTCGTCACACAATCGGGAGTGCCGCCACTACTGATTGAGAAGAGAGGAAGATCAACGACCCTAATCTACTTGGATGGAAATAGAAATGACCAGAGTGACAAGAGGGAGAACAGGATAGAATTACTTGGTATGTGTATATTGATTTCCAGAGTAATAGGTTCCATCTTAAAGGCACCATAGCGATGATATAAAAACTCTATTCCAGTCGATGTTTCGAGCCTGTCCGAAAGAGGACTAGCGCCCTGTTGGCAAAGGATTTTGTGGCCGCGGGAGATGACTAATCCGCTCATATCATCGCCTTGCTTGACCGGACCGATCATGCAACCGATCAATATAAAATCGTATGATTTATGACGATATAGATCATGCAATTCCGCTCATTTTATGACGATCCTGAAGCCCCTGAAATTGCATAAATATCGGCTTCTTTATCGTGTAGTTAGAAAGAATCAAGACCTTCATTCAGTTGAAAACGATCCTATTCCTTAGTTGAATAATCGCTTCCCGGTAGACCCACATATTTCTGCCACAGATTTGGAAAACAATTAATGAATCTAAGACCCGGGCGCCGGTTCTGAACTCGAGTATAGCACGCAGAATGACCATACACACTCTTTCCAACGGACTGGTACATAGCCTACTATCATTCGAATGGTGCTGACTCCATGTAAATTAGGGAAAAGAAGCGAGGGGCTGTTGCAATAAGTATTGCGCTAGAAAGCAAACACGACGAATAAAACAGCATAATCGCGACCATTCTCTGTCCTATCAGCAAGGGCAATCGGCGTAACAAAGGATTTCCTGGCTAGCTGATCAACACGGTCTTGGAATAAGTCCGAGAGGGACTTGCCGCTTTCCTAGTTAGGCTGATTTCACCGAGCGAAACCTGCACCGTGTCTGGTGTCCTCCACCAACTGATCACATAGGCTATCCATCTCGGCTTGCATAGATGCAGTAGCGACATTACAAAATTGGCTTTTCTCAAAATCAATCAGCCGCGCCGTACCGTTTTGAATAATGAAGTTGTATCTGTTGACTTCGCCATGGAGGATGCCAATGTCATGTAGGCGCTGGAGGGCAGATTGACAAGTCGAAAGATCCTTGATGTTTGCTTCACGCCCTCTGAGCTTTTCTAGCATAAAGCCGATTACACGGCCATGCTCGTGGACATGGCCAATGAACCTTGGGGCAAGACCTGTGTTTTCCAATTTACTATGTATACTAACGACAAACATGCGAACTTCAAGCTTCCGGACTAGAACTCAGACCAATCTCTTGCACTATTTTAAGCTCGCCATTTGCGGTAGTTGCGTCTTCAAGGCTTACATTATAAAGCTTGAGTGCCATGTATATGCAACGAGTCAACGACCGTTTGTTATTTGTGAAACGATAAATAGTTTTGCTAATTTTTCTGATTTTTCCTTTTCTCGTCATCAGTCGAAGCGCCGACTTGAGCAATTGAGGAAAATTGCGTCGATATAGATCAATGGACAGTGCGTTCAGCTGATGTCGACCATGGATATGATACCTTTCATCAAACAATTTTTGAAAACTACTTAAATTATCGTTCGTTAATATGACCCTCTGTGGCATGACATTGAGAATTTCGTTTTGCATGTCTTTGTGCTTCCCAGTCGCCAAATATTGATGATGAATCATATCCAATGACAGGCAGGCACGACTTGATGGAACATTCTTTGGCAATGCAGCCATCATCAGGCGGTGAAACATGACAGAGAGACATATGGCAAGACATCTAGATATATTTTCGGCTTTATTATATGCTTTTTCGGCTTGTGGGCCCTTAATGAACTCCTGAGGTTTGCTAGGTTCCTTGAATGCTACCAGTCTAATGGGGCCAGTCATTTCCTGTATGGAGCCAGGTTCAAATCCTTCATGGTGCCGTGGGCTTGTTTTGTTTTGCAACTCTAGGAACAGGAGGATACATAGCTCGAGAAACGCTGGGTAGGAGCGATAGTGTGTTTTTGATAATATGACGTCTTTACAGGTCATTGCGAACGACAGGACAATCGGCGATGATCTTATTGACCGGTGATATAACAAAATTTACGGCGCTTTTAAAGCTATAGAATTGGTAAATGGGAAATCTGATTCTTTAAATCTTAAGAGGTTCCAGCATAGAATCTAACGAGTAGAATATACGTGCCTATCTTAAATTAGTTGCTACACACATGTTTGCGAGGGAATGTGAATGCTACGTAACTCATAATACCACCATTCAGCTTTTTTCGCTTTTCTGCGAATCAAACTGAGGTGTTCAACATGACAAACAGGGCAAATGTCAGGGACCTGACGTATATAGTACACTAGCTGAATGACCTGTTGGTCATTCATTGTGCCTTTTTAGTCTAATGGTAAAGCTAGTGGGCCAGGGGACTTACACCTCAAAAAGGAAGAAAAAAAGTAGGACATAATATTGCGCCCTTCCTTTTACTGACGTTGGCATATTACCTAATAAAAATAGGACGAAACATGCTATGGGATATTTTCCTAGGCTCAGGGGACTCTGCATAACTACAACGAGGTTGCTGGGAATCGTTCTCACTCTGGTGCTGGGCAAGAACGCACGAGTACAATTTTCGCATGGATTAACATGACTATTAGCCAAGCAGAAGCTAGCAACTGAGGCCTGTTACTGTATGTATTGTACGTTAACATGATAGAATAGAGAAGTGATTAAATGGACAAGACACTCGAATGAAAGCGGCAAGCTTAATCTTTATATATATGCTAATTAGCCAATGAGAAATTAAGCAGTCTGAGGGATTCTGGTTCCCAAATCCAAATCTTTACTAACATTAGGAATTGAGTTACTTCCTACAATATTTTATCTACAGAGCCGCTTTCAGTTGTCAGTTATGTTTGTAATGTTAGTGATTCGATATCAGCTGTGAATCAAGTTCGTTAATCTGTTCCATATACCATTTCGGTTTGCTTCCATTAAGCACATCAGAGTTGTAGGAGCAGGAGGGCGGAAGACAGCCTAGCCCTATCTCCAAAAGCAACTGCAGCTTGCCGCCCAGCTCTGCATAAACCACTATACCCCGCTCTTGGTGATGTGGCACCATTTCCGCCAGTTATTTGAAGGGCCGAAGTATTCCCCGTGTTTGAACAATAGTTGCTGTCAAACGTTGACTCGAAATGGACAACGAGTTTAAGTCTTTGCGACCCTATTATCGAAGTAAGCTAGATGTTCCTTGGGTGATCAGCCGATTTCAAAGAAGCCACGTAGTCATATTGCATGTTAAATAGCTTCGTTTCGATCCTCTAGATCAAGAGGATCAGACCTTCATTGAGCCTCGATTCTGCATACAAATTACAAGGCAATACCAAACTTTCATGATCCAATACTAACTAACTACTTTTGTGGACCTCAGTACCTAATACCTAGCGGCGGACCGGGCCAGCTACCGCATTTCCACTGTAGAAGCAGATTGTTGGCCGTCTCTCTGGCGTAATTGCTAGTAATGTACCCGTAGGAATATCGAATGATGAAGGTCTGATTCTTTCAATCTAGCTGCAAACGATGATTTAAATACATGAAGAATAATAAGCAATCTAGCCTAAAAAGGCAACTGCAAGAGATATAACTTTTGAACAATGGAAATAACAATCCTCGGGGATCGGTAGCTACCAATACCGATATCCGGAATAGGAAGGTCTCCTATGTAACTGCGGTCACATACGGTTGACACAGATTTTGAAGCAATTCGCATTTCAACGCCTATATCCTGCAGAATCTATAAAATGCAACTGATTACCCGATTTCCCCTGCCCTTTTACTATACGAAGCAGGCTTTTGACCTTCTACCGGAGGCGAGGAGGAGATCGCCGCACGCCTCTTTATATGCCTTATCCGCCACGTTATTGAAATCCTCTTTTGCCCTCCTATCTGCAATATATTCATTTGCACCTCGTACAGTTAGTATACTGCTACTGCTGTAGGACAAACAGGCATCTATTCTTCAACCCCCAAGTATACCGATTACTCGATGTAGTTCTTAGAGAGTCTAGCACGTCAACTTGCCATTCAAGTTAGAAATGGCTAGATCTAAAAATGGTCAGGTGACGTAAAGGTAAATAGTTTCGAGCTTTTACTCACTCATATCAATGTTAGGATAGTTGATATCGCCCGTGTAAGTCAGACACCCACACGATAGCCAATTCCTATCAACGCTGCAGGATAGGCAAAATCTCCCCATTTCCCCACTGCAGACTATTAGCGCCGGAACTTCCATATTCAGGGCAGACTGACCCCTTTTCAAATATAAGATTCCCACCACGATTACGGTAGCAAGAATTCAAATCCAAGCTACTTTTGGCCACGGTACCATCCGTTCTAGTGCAGCTTGCAACAACGTAATGCTGGTTCTCAAGCCCTATCTGATCGCAGGTGCTAGAAAATCCGCCCGCAGCAGAAAGAGACACAAAAAGAAAGCTGTCGATGACTAAAACCATTTGAAGTCTCATGGTGAGAGAGGCGTTGATAACCAAAGCAAATGTAACCAGGAAGTGCGAATCGGGAGAGCCAGCAAATGGGACTTTAAATTATTCAGTAACTGCCTGCCTTATTCCCATTTCGTGAGTTCGGCTGGGAAGTATATGTTGCATGGGACTTTCTGTGACACCAATAAGAGTTGAGTATTGAAATTACGTGTAGTTGTTTACTTCTTCGAGCTTGCAAGTTGGCAGTTCTCAATAACCAGTTGTAGAAGCATTTATATTCCTACTCTGTTGAACTACGACGTTCAATCTTTCCCCTTGGTATCCTAACCAGGGTTATTGCTCACAATAGGTCCATTTCTGCGGGCAATAAATTATGATGGTTAGTCAGTTTCGCCCAATACTTGCAGTAGCAGTGAACTGCCTCAATAATGGGTTGTCCCCGGTTGCGTCTAAAGAATATCACCAGACTATAACCAACTGTCATTGATTGTCCGCTTCGTCTTGCTCAATTCATAGGCTTAGAATGCGGTTCAACTCCATGCATAGATCTGAATCCTATTGAGGAGCTATTCTCCGAGCTAAAGGCCTTCATCAAACGGCATTGGCAAACTTATGAAGACAACCCTGACCAGGGATTTGGTCCCTTCCTTGAATGGTGCACTAGCATAGTTGATGCACGGAAACAAAGTGCCGAAGGGCGCTTCTGGAATGCTGGCATCACACTCGATGAGTATGACGTGGAATACGGTACGTACTACTCAGGGAGCTGGAGCATCATAATGGGTAACTCATGTTGAGAAGGTGCTCCAAGCCCTTCGCCTCCATTGCCATATGCAGACTAGCGCCGCCCACAGTGGCTTACTAGATAGGGATCCTTGATCCACCTCTCTCGAACATCACGCACGTTGCTTATCACCAACAATGAGTAACACCCAGGTATGCGTGCTCAAATCTTAAATGCAAATCCTGCGCAGTGTGACGGTATACAAAGGAGCTTAGTAAAAGACAAGTTTGTTTCTGACTCGTAGTAAAAGAATTTTCCCATGGAGAGGAAAGGCTGTCTAGGAGGGAGGAT
>NW_026516069.1:0-7407 GCF_023601865.1 Aspergillus affinis | reverse complement strand
TACAAATCTTACAAATCTTACAAATCTTACAAATCCTACAAATCCTATAAATCCTACGTATTCTACAATCGTATCTACCCGATAATCTAATCTACCCGACAACCCTATCTATCTGACAATCCTATAAATCCTATATATCCTATGTATCCTAAATCCTATTTACCCGATAACCCTATCTATCTGACAACCCTATCTATCCGACAATCCTACAAATCCTACAAATCCTACAATCATTTCTATCCTAAATCCTACATTCCTATCTGCCCGACAATCCTAAAAATCCTACAAATCCTACATATCCTATGTATCCTATGTATCTTCCAATCTTATCTATCCTACAAATACTGCTTATCTATCGGCCTGTCGGCCTGCTTACCTATCTACCGGCCTACCTGTCCGCCTGTCTACCTACTAATTGATCTGTTCTATGTCTGCTTTCCGGTCTGCCTGCCTATCTGCTAATCGGTTAGCTTTATGGCTGTCTATCTACCCGCCCGCCTACCGGCCTGCCTATCTACCTAGTAGCCTACTTAAAAATCCGCCTGCCTACCTAACTGATCCGTTCTGTCTGGTTTCCGGTCTCCCTGTTTATCTGCTAACCGGTTACCTTGATGGCCGCCTACCTACCGGCTCGTTTTCCGGCCTACCGATTTACTTGGCAGCCTGTTTTATATTTCGTCTATCTATCTGCTAACTGGCTTCCCTGTTTATCTGCTTATCTACTAACTGATCTGTTCTATCGTCTGTTTTCCGGTCTGCCTGTCTCTTTGCTATCTGGCCAATTCCTGGGTCTTCCTACCTATCTACCTGTTTTCTGGCCTGTCTGCTTATCCGGCTGTTTATTTATCTGCCTATTTGCCGATCTACTGACCAATCTGGTTTTGGTCTGTCTCCCGATCTACCTATTTATCGGCTAACGGGCCTGCTTGATAGTATTATTCGGGATCTACTCCGGCTTTATTTTTGGTTTCTCCCTGCTTTGTGGACATGTTCGGGTTTATTTCTTCTATGGCCGGCTTTCTGATTCCGCCTGCCCTAAAATGTAATGATGGCGGCTTCATCCTGGTGATTAACCCCGGCCTGCTGCAGTCGTTGCTGCCATAAGCCCTGGATTCCCTGTGCTTGGGACCAAATGCCATGCTCGCTATCATGGGGATCAAAATCAATATCCATATGGCATTATCAAATGTATTCACTAACTGATAAACTGCCGGATTCCGGGTGTACAGTGGATGCCCTCCAATTCCTTGCAAATCTGCCACAACCAACAAAATGTATGGAACAACTGGCTGTGTTGCCCCCGGGCTCCGTCGGTGGCCTGCCCGAAAAACCGTACAACCTGCCCGATATCTTCGCTATCTACCTCGTGTTGCCGTAAGCGCCGCTGCCACAACGGCTGGATCTGGTCGTACCACGGTCCAAACAACATCATTGCCGTCATGGGAACCAATATATCCTTATACACGCAATCTCCCCGCCGGGGTACGCTCTGGTCCCACTGGCGGCAAATGGTCTGCGGCATCCCACAGCGGAAACACGCCGAATACGGGGCATATCGGATCCGCTGGCTGCGGACGGCCTGCATCCACGCCTGGGCCCGTGTGGCCTCCGGATTGCGGCAAAAATACAGCTCGTGTTCGTACCGATCGTGCCCCCCTAGCGTGCATATGTAACACCGCCGCTGCCACGGGGGCACCTCCCGCTCGATGATCTCCTCATCCAGCCACTGCTGCGCGTCGATGGCCTGGCGGGTGACGTGCGGGGCGGCCTGGCGCTGGGCCTGCACCCGCTGGCGCTGGCGCTCGACGATATCTACCGTGGGCGGCTCGGTGGGGGGCGGGGGCTCGATGCTGTCGGTCCGCCGGCGTTTCGCACGGGGGGGCTGATTGGGATCTGATGGACCCGATGGGGGGCTTGCGGACGGGATGGGCGATGGATGCTGGACCTGGGTGACAAACGAGTCACTGGATGCTTCACTGGCGGACGGGCTGGGGGACCCAGTGTTGGAATAGCTTGTGACCTGGCTGACCTGATGGCTGACCTGATGGCTGACCTGATGGCTGACCTGATGGCTGACCTGATGGCTGACCTGATGGCTGACCTCCTGGCTGACCTCCTGGCTGGCCTCCTGGCTGGCTTCCTGGCTCGCGAATGGACCGGGGGATGGGGATACGCTGACCACGGACTCATGTGCCATCCAATCGGGGTCACATCCATCACATGCGATCTCGTGGACGTCGGAATCCTGGCAATACCGCCGGCTGTACCCGTCTATCGTCTCATCCATGTATCCGTCTAACACATATCGTCGGCATCCGACCCCGGGTTCAACCTCCATGTACTGGTCGACCAGCTCCTGGTCGGTCCCGGTCATATCGATCGATGCATCCGGCATCCGGGCGGCCCATCCGGCGGGCTGAATGATAATGGCCTCGCTGGTTTGCCCATCCCGGCCGGCCCGTCCGCTCTCCTGCGCGTACTCCAATAATGACCGCGGTCTGCCCAGGTGAATGATACTCCGGATATCGGGAATGTCTACCCCCATCCCCAGTGCGCTGGTGGCAACGATCACCCGGCTCGGGCCCTCGATGAACCGCTGTAAAATGGAGGTTTTATCGATTTGCGCGCTGTAAAATGCTTCACATGCCAGCTCGCCCGCCACGGCAACGACCTGGCTTACTACGGACCCGTATATTATGATCCGCCCATCCTGTGCCTGTTGAATTCGCTCCCGGATAAATGCTATTACCGGCTCGCTGGTTACCCACGCGGATCCAGTCCGGCGCGGGACGTCGGGCTCCCAGATCCGGTATGCGACATTGGACCGGCTGGTGCGATCCCGGAACAAATGCACTGAGTCCGCCGAGTATCCCATTCGCTGCCATAACGTGGGCTCCAGCTGCGGCGGTAACGTGGCCGTCAATAATACCATCTGCGTGCGGGCGTGATTCAACTGTCCTAATTGCCGCAATTCTGGCCGGAAATCGCGCTGGTTATTTAATACGGTGTGGCACTCGTCAATCACGATCCGATCCAGTCGCCGTGTCTGCCGCAGCCGGTTAATGAACGTCTGGAAATCGTCGGTAACAGCTGATTCGGGCGTAACCAGTACAATGGTTGCCTCGTCGGGCGGCCGCCGGCTCTCCCACGCCACACATGGAATGCCTAGTGCCCGGCATCGCGACATCATGTCCTGCCGCAGTGCGACCAGCGGGACGACCACGATCGTCGTACCCCCAGGTTCTACGAACGCGGGCAGCATGAATAGCATACTTTTACCGCCTCCTGTCCGCATAACTGCTACCACCGGGCTCGTCCCGTCCTGGATGGCCCGGATGGCCGGGGCCTGGATTCCCCGCAATGCGGCTGTCTCCTGACCGCTCATCTCGCGCAGTGCTTGGCCCATATCGGCAATATGCAGCCGGTGGCGCCGCATTACCTGGTTTTCTTCGGCCTCGGCCTCCCACGGGGACCGTGTCCGCTGGCCACGGACTTCGGCGGGCGGTATAACGGCCGATTCAAATGCTAAAAATCGGTGCCAGTCCGTACTGGACAAGCGAAACATTTGCCGCCGGTAAGCAGTAGTACCAGCTTGCTCCATGATATCCCGCGCATATACGGTACCGGCTAAGTGGGACGAGTGTGCTGCCTGCAGGTCGGCAATATGGCCCATCCATTGCTCTGGATCCATTCCATCTTCAGCGTCCGGGTTAAGTGCCTGTACCGCGACCTCCTGTTCCTCCTGGCGGTTATGCACAAACGCGCTGGATGGCCGCATGAACCGCCGGCTGATCCCGATAGCGAGCTCCCGGTATGCCTGGATATTGATCGGGTGGCGCAATGCCATCTTCGTCTCGCGTTTGAATGTTTCACGCAGTCGTTCGGATGACCATTGACGCCGCGTCCCGGGATCGGGTCCCCAGATAAACGCATCCTCCCGGCTGGGGGAAGCCCGGCTGGCTGTAGACGGTGACTCGTGCCATACCTGCCACGCCTTAAGTTGCTGGACGAATGGTAGCGCTAACCATAAATACTACACCACGAGCTCTCCGACCTCCCGCGGTAAATACCGGTTAATCACTTTGATATCATTGCTGGCATAAAACCCCTTGTGATATGCACTGACCATTGCTACCAGCCCGTCCTCGATAAATACATTGCGCTGCCGGTTGGTCGTGGTATTCACATGTTGGATACTTAATAGCTCGGGGGCCCGAGCCGGCTGCCCGGCCACTACCTGTACTAGGACGGCCAGCTTCTCTTTGAACTGCACTACCTGCTGGAAGTACTGTGCCACGGCCGGGGGGTGCAGTTGTTGCCGCCGCTGCCGGACAGTAAATCGGGCCTGCATAGCCGGCTCGGTCCGCAGCCGGTCCCGGACCCACTGCGGCCCGTCTATCGGCCACTGCGTGCGCCCGTCCTTTAAAAAGCTCCATCCTACCGTCCGCTGGGTGGGATCGTCGTACATGGCATGCCACGGGATGACCGGCAACTCGTGAGTCTGGCTGACACCGAGGATATCATACAGTTTCTGCCGGGTGGCCCCGACTAGCCCATGCACGAAGCCGCGGAAATCGCCCATGGTAAACTGGATGTGCTGGTATCCGATCTCTTCGTTACCGTGCCAGGTAATATGTCCCGCGGCAGTAGTATTGTAGTGGATTTTGAGCCCGTATGTCCGCCAGTCTAGCAGCGTCTGCATGGGCCCGGCTGTCCCCCGTACCATAAATGCCTGCACCATGGACGCTAACTGTTCCTGGAACGACTTGCCCGTGCGGCGGGTCCGGGGGGTGGCAACTAGCGGCTGTAGCTCCTGGCTGTTGATTCGCACGGACGATGTGGGGGGGGATGACGGGGACAGGAATCTGGAAGGATATCGTGGCCGGTCTGCCTCGGCCTCGCTGGAATATCCGTCATCGGACTCGATATCTTCCAGCGTATTATCGGCACTGGCTAATGCCCATTGGGTACAGTCTGCCTTTTGCAGCCATGTCTGGATAATAGTCTCCGGGTCCGGGTCCAGCCACAGTGCCTTTTGCACCACCATAAATCGAGCCACCTTGATCACGCGGGACAAGATCGGCGGGTAACTCTCGGCATTCCGCCAGCGGTCAAAACTCCAGCCCTGGACGGCCATGGCGCAGATGAGTACACTTTCGTACTCGTATCCCCGCTGCTTCTGGTTTAGCAGCTCGATACAAAATTGCAAACACCGCTGCTCCAGTGGGTTCATCTGCCACGCTGCCATCTCGTCTATCTCCTCGGCTTCGATACCTTCATTGCTGTTGGGTTGCGACGGCTGTACAGCTAGCGCCCACAGCTGGCGCCACCGTTTGCGCTGCCGGGGGGTCATCCCGTACGGCGGGCTGGTCCAATCGTGAGGGGCCTGGGTACGGGCAATAAAAGCGAGAATTTGTTGCCACGGCTGGACGTGTTTAACAATACTGTCTGCATCCATATATGCCTGCAGCGGCTGGTGCGGCGGGGCAGCCCCGGCATCTGATTGTACCGCAGTAAATCGGATAGCGAAACTACTGTATCGGACCGTCCGCTGGCATTTACGGACCAGCTGTTCCATTGTGGTCCACAGCCGGCGGACTCCCTGTTCGATCGGGTCCTCGGGCTCGGTTGGGTCCTCGGGCGGAGCAATTACCCGGGTTAAATCGTGGGGGGCGACGGCTTTCAGGTATTCCGACCAGCCGGTCATACGCAGCCACGGGTTCGCGTCGGTAATCTCGCACGCCTGAATGGTCTCCCGCGCCTGGGCGGCTTGTGCCTCGCTCCATGCAGTCTCGACCTCCTGCAGCGCCTGATCGATCGTGTTGGGAGTACTGAATGGGATTTCCTCCTGGCTGATGATAGGAATGTTCTGGGATCCCTGCCGGGTAGGAAATATGCGCTGGTACGTAACTGAAATATATGATTGAGCTAGTTGACAATTGATCTCTTCCTGCTGTAGACGGCTAACGCGGCCGCGGCCGGAATATGGGGACCATTGATGTATCCGGCGCCAATGTTCCCGCATGGTCTGGAGGTTTCGGGTTACATATCGGCACTCGGGATCCCGCTGGCATAATAATCCATCGGTATAGATCGGTAATCCAGGAACGGACTGCTCTAGTTGCCTGGGCCAGTCGATTTCGGTGGGCTCATGTGTCAGATTGGGCCACTGTCGGACGGCTTCGCTGATCTGGACAGTTTCCTGATGGGAAACCAGCTGATGGGCTCCGTTTTTCAAATGGCGTTGGACTTCCCGTGGCCACACGCCGTGCTGGCATGTTTTGCAAATGATAATGGGCAAGGTTGCTAGCCGGCTGAAAATCTGATGTTCCATAGTAGCGAATAGCTGATAGTGTAACGAACAGCTACACTGGCGATGAGAAACTGCAAGAATGTAGAGTATGCATTCAATGGAGAAATTAAACTAGATTATAAAACTATTCAGGAGCTGGTCACAATATGTGTGGGTCGGCTCTGAAACTAGTCCTAATCGGGCAGTTAGGTTATAGGGTATCGCGAAGGAAGGTCTTCGGAGGCAGGTCACAGTCCGGTTAGATCAATGATAATAGCTGAAAAACTGGCCTGATTGATGATAAACCTGGTGGGCCAGTACCGTAACCCTAACGATGGAGCCAATTATACCTGGATTACCGGGGATCGGGTGTAGATAGAAAGGGGAAAGTACCGGATAAGTAATTTAGTAATATGCAAAACCAAATCTTTACTGGAGAAATCCGATATTTGGCTCTTCCTGTTATCTCCTGAAGCCAGGGAGCTTCGCTGTACGGAGAAACGTTCATCCGGAACACTCTGGTTAGTTAGTATAGGATCAAGGGATTCCCTGCAGTAGGCATTTACGAACGTTCCTAGAGATCCTATAGGCATTTCTGCCTAAGGCAAATCCCTAGGCGGTATATCGAGCCCCTGGATTCTCCTTCCTAGATAGTCTTTCCTCTCTATGGGAAAATTCTTTGACTACGAGTCAGAAACAAACTTGTTTTTTACCAGATTCCTTTGTAGGCCGTCGCACTTCCCCTGAATCGATCGGATAGTCGATCGGACCTATAACGGTCCCGCAATTAGAGTTACAGTAAGCTAATATGATGACGCAGCGCAGTTACAGCTTAACCCTAACAAAACCAGTTCTCGTTTTCGATCAGCTCCTACGAGTGCAAACTATAATAGATCAGGCTGGAATTGGACTTATATATAGATAAGCCGGCTATTCATGTCCAGTCAAAGTCCGAGATAGATCAAGCTACGGGAACCTCCAAAATAAATCATTGTAAGTCAAATAAAAATCGTGCAATCTTGGTAGATTCTGACCAATCACAGCGCGTCCTGCGCCCCACTCCAAGTCAACCCCATATGCGAATCAACTTATTTCTTTTTAGGCTTGTAGAATAG